>NC_048281.1:562500-605000 GCF_009762535.1 Notolabrus celidotus | reverse complement strand
GCAGCTGGAAGCGGGTGAGCTATTGAAGGAGGGAGAGGAGAGTTAAACAACTGCTGTGATTGCTTTATAGTCTTCCTGTCTGAACTTTCGCTAGAGCTACATATAAATACATAATTTAAAATACAAGTTCCCAAATATTTGATAGATAAATAGATGTTCAATATTGTCTACAAGGGTAAGTTAAAATATAAAGTACAGGAGATATAAACTGCCCTGTGTTTACCTAAGGAAAACTAATGTCTTCTACTGATTCTCTGTGTGTTTGTTTGTCTGTGTGTGCATGTGTGCTAATGCCTTCATGTTTTTACCCTGGCACATACTAGGCAAAAGTCTTGCCAGAAGGACCAAGGAAAGTACTAGTTCACCACAAGGAAGAAGCCGGCCTCCAGAAAGTGGAAGGCTGTCACGTCATGAATATGACATCTTTCCCCTGCAGCTGTAGATATAATAAGGTAAGTGATCATGATTTGCCATCACATTAAATATACATAATAAACATCATCCATTAGCTTTTCCAGTTGGCAGTTTTAAATAGAGAAACTCAAAATCATCTCACAGTTGTGCTTGTGTATCATATTTGTTGGTAACTAAATAAAAAAAGTATATTTTAAAACTTAAGAGAAAAGTTGAAACTTTGTATCACAATCAGCTGAACAAACTGGTTCATCCCAACACCAGCAAACACAGGTAGCTCTCACAGGAGCTCTCAAGGTGAGGAATGCAGCCAAAGAAGCAGGTTCAGATCAGCTCACACGCAGCAGACAGCCCACGCCACACAGTGCAGCTCAAGCAGTCAGAGTCCAGGGCAGATAAATTGTGCTCACTGTACAGAGTTTATAAGCTCTGAACATTTCTCTTAACATTTGTCTTACTTTAATGCAGAAGAAGTTTTAAACAGGTAGAAAGAAGTCAATGGTGCAGCAGGGCTACTCAATCATATTGAAGAGGGCCATGTTGTACTACAACATCCTCAACCACACAATATTGATTATTGTGTTGTTTGTTGTCTCATTTGTTGAGTTTTGTGTGATGTGTTGTACTTGTTATTATTTGTTTGATGTTTGCGCCTCCTCCCAAAAGCTTTAGAAGCTTACCTGAGGCGTCCTTTTCACGCGTCTTTCTTTTATTAGAGTTGATTTGTTGGATTGGTTTGATTATTGACGTTACAAGAAAATCAAAATCAAATGAAGATAAAACAAACCACAACAACAGCCTTCTCTACTGCCACAAGAACATCCTCCTTCCCTTCATCAGCCTATAATCCACACCTCCCCCAATGACCTCCACCCTCTCCTCTTGCCACATCTACAAAAGTTGTCGCCCTGATGCAGCCTGAGGTGGATTGGGTTTATCAATCTATCAATCAATCTTTATTTGTGTAGCGCCAAATCACAACAAACGTTATCTCAAGACTCTTTTACAAACAGAGCAGGTTTAGACCACTCTATGTCAAATTATGAACAGAGACCCAACACCAAGACAGGATAAGACTCAGTCTGACCCCACCTTAATCCACCATGAGCATTGCACCTCACAGTATTTAGCTAGTTACAGCGGAGAGGACAAACTTCCTTTAGCAGGTAGAAACCTCGAGCAGAACCAGACTCATGTTAGACAGACATCTGCCATGACCGAGTTCGGTCTGGAAAGACGGATAGAGGAGAATAAGAGAGAGAGGGAGTGGTAATAGTGATGAGACAAGTAGTAGAAGCTGGAGTCTGGAACGTCCACAGCAGGAGGACGTCTACGGCAGCTCAGAGGAACCTACAAGACAAGGGAGCTCAGGGACTCCAGAAAGGTCTATGGTTAGTAACTTGAGATTAGATAATTGTTCCTGATGGTTATCAAGCCGGCTAACTGGGAATGGTTTGCCCGGCGTCTGTACGATCCCACAGTATAACTGAGGCAACAGTTATCCCCAAACTGGTTTCATCCATTCCATCCACCAAAGCCAACCTTTGCACCACCTGACCATGAATGACTTTAGGCAGCGGATGTTTATTTGGGCACAGATGCACATGAAGGATATTTCAATGAAGTGCCATCAGTGCAACACCAAGATTCACCTATCTGAGATCTACACAAAGGAACAGGAAGTCATTGACCTTGAGTCCAGATGCTATTTTATATATTTGGTGGGGATTATCCACAATGCGTTAAAGCTAGGGTTGGCAGTCACGGAAAACTAGGATGAATTTAAATGCAGCATGTCCTCAGGTCTCCATCTAATGCCCACATAGCATCAGAAACAAATGCAGATCAATAGCTTTGAGTTCACGCTGTAATCTATTCAATGACAGCAGTTGTCGTGGCCGAGTGGTTAAGGCGATGGACTAGAAATCCATTGGGGTCTCCCCGCGCAGGTTCGAATCCTGCCGACAACGTGACTCCTTTTCTGGAGAAGGAGACTCAGGTCAGACACAGAGACCTGCAGGTGAAGCTAAAGGCACACAGGATTTAGTACTGTACTGTGGTGCTATCAGGTCAATGTGAATCTACAATGAGTATGTACAGTCATGGCCAAAAGTTTTGAGAATTACATTAATTTTCACAAAGTCTGCTGCTTCAGTTTTTATAATGGCAATTTGCATATACTCCAGAATGTTATGAGGAGTGATCAGCTCAACTGCAATTAATTGCAAAGTCCCTCTTTGCCTTGAAAATGAACTTTATCACCAAAAACACATTTCCACTGCATTTCAGCCCTGCCACAAAAGGACCAGCTAACATCATTTCAATGACACACAGGTGTCACACACATTAACACAGGTGTGGGTGTTGATGAGGACAAGGCTGGCGATCAATCTGTCATGATTGAGTGACTGGACACTTTAAAAGGAAGATGGTGCATGACACCATTGTTCCTCATCTGTTAGCCATGGTTACCTGCAAGGAAACACGTGCAGCCATCATTGCATTGCACAAAAAGGGCCTAACAGGGAAGTTTATAGCAGCGAGTAAGATTGCACCTCAGTCAACCGTCTATCGAATTATCAAGAACTTCAAGGAGAGAGGTTCAATTGTTGTCAAACAGGCTCCAGGGCGCCCAAGAAAGTCCAGCAAGCGCCAGGACCGTCTCCTGAAGGTGTTACAGCTGCGGGATCGGGCCACCACCAGTGCAGAGCTTGCTCAGGAATGGCAGCAGGCAGGTGTGAGTGCATCTGCACGCACAGTGAGGCGAAGACTTTTGGAGGAAGGCCTGGTGTCAAGGAGGGCAGCAAAGAAGCCACTTCTCTCCAGTAAAAACATCAGGGACAGACTGATATTCTGCAGAATGTACAGGGACTGGACTGCTGAGGACTGGGGTAAAGTCATTTTCTCTGATGAATCCCCTTTCCCATTGTTTTGGGCATCTGGAGGAAGGCTTGTTCGGAGAAGACGAGGTGAGCGCTACCATCAGTCCTGTCTCTTGCCAACAGTGAAGCATCCTGAGACCATTCATGTGTGGGGTTGCTTTTCGGTCAAGGGAGTGGGCTCTCTCACAATCTTGCCTAAAAACACAGCCATGAATAAAGAATGGTACCAGAACGTCCTCCGAGAGCAACTTCTCCCAACCATCCAAGGGCAGTTTGGTGATGAAGAATGCCTTTTCCAGCATGATGGAGCACCTTGCCATAAAGCAAAAGTCATAACAAAATGGCTCGGGGAACAAAAGATTAAGATTTTGGGCCCTTGGCCAGGAAACTCCCCAGACCTTAATCCCATAGAGGCGGGTGGACAATCAAAAACCCACAAATTCTGACAAACTCCAAGCATTGATTATGCAAGAATGGACTGCCATCAGTCAGGATTTGGTCCAGAAGTTGATTGACAGCATGCCAGGGAGAATTGCAGAGGTCTTGAAAAAGAAGGGTCAACATTGCAAATATTGACTTATTGCATGAATTCTGTGTAATTCTCAATAAAAGCTTTTGATACTTATGAAATGCTTCTAATTGAATTTCATTATACCATAGAAACATCTGACAAAAACACCTAAAAACCCTGAAGCAGCAGACTTTGTGAAAATGTAATATTTGTGTCATTCTCAAAACTTTTGGCCATGACTGTACACTGATCTTTCAGCACATGAAAATAGTTTAAAGTTTTCATTAAGTTTTTCCCAAGCTCATACAACCCTGAAGAAAATCAGCAGAGTGTAATTTATCAATTCCTTTTCAGTTCAGCAGTTTATGGACAGTGCTGTAACATTATATATTAGTTTAAGATTACAGGACACAGATTAATCATATTTTAAATTTTAAGGTCCTAACATGTCAAGGGATTAAAACGTCATGCGGGAAGTCAGTCAGGTGCAGGTGAGCGGCCTGTGCTCAGCGACGTACAAACAAATGCACAGGTGAGATCAAGCAAATCAATGTGATGATATTTAATGAACTTTCTCCTTTGATTAGATCCAGGGTCATCTGCATGAGATGAATATGTCACATGGCAGGATTTTAAAACTCGACTCATTTAAAAAGGTACTTGCAAACTTTTGTGCACCTTTAAAAAATGTTGCTTTTATGGAGTAACACAGTCATTTATTTTTGTTTTGAATGGATCCCAAAGAAAGTCACGGGTGGCATTGCAGACACAGCTATGTGGAAGACAAACATCAGTACCAAACGTGGCCAGGTGCTTGACTGTGTGTGAACTACTGGTGAGGGAGCTTGTGCCAGGGCATTGTCAAGCGTTACCAGGATGCTGGAGAGCCGGAACCAGATGCCTTTTATGTTGACAGAGACTGCTGGAGTGAGTCAGGTGTGTGGCCTTCACAATGTGTGCGTAGTAATGTATCATTTGCGACACGCAAAAAAGTAACAATTTACACAAATACACCTAACTTAATCTACTTTTACTGCAAACCCAAATAAAGCTTTATGAGGCACCGTGTTCTTTTATAACTCACTTATATTGTACTTTGGAGCCTTCAGTGAGCTGTCAATCATCTTTAAAATACATTTTGTTTTCAATGTATTTATTAAGAAAAATAAGATCTCCACGAAGCATCCCATAAACATTTAACTTTTCATTTGACAATTTTCCACAGGCCTGACTGCTCAGCCTGCAGTCTCATCAGGTGAATTACTTGTTCCTTGTCAGCACGCAAAACCGTCTTCATCAGAGAAAGATGAACAACAGAGCTAGAACTAATCCCCATCCTCAACCCTCCCAAGTAGTGCCACCTGACATTGCAAGTACAAAGTTTAATTGATTATTTCAGCTCTGCAGAAAGGAGTCAGTGGGTGCCAAATCTTTTCAAATGTGTTCCTTTTTAAGACTAAATCTAATTCTCTTTAAATGAAGTCTTTCCGTCAACTCATTTATCACAGTTTAATAGGACGTGCTTCTTTCTTCTTTAAGACATAGGAGGAGCTTTTTTTGGGTGAGAAGCCTATAAAACAGAAGGCATTGTTGCACGACTTGGACATTGTTCAGCCCTTCTGATACCCTGAAGATGATAAGTACTGGATAAGGTTTGATCTCAACCCCCAGAATCTTTGAAAAATAAATCAAGATTCTATCCAGAAATTCTGCAACGGTGTTTCCATTAAGTTGCACTTAAAGCTGGGGTTGGTAATCAGATCTAGATCCACTTTTTGTTCTACTGGTTAAAATGATCTTTATGTCTCGATGGTAATCAATCAGTGGTGTAGTCTACTTTTTTGCAGTGGGTATACTGTCATACTTGTGCTCATCCATCCTAGAGCGACACATCGTGGAGCGACACCTCATGAATTTTTTAATTTCCCCTTGGGAATCAATAAAGTATCTATCTATCTATCTATCTATCTATCTATCTATCTATCTATCTATCTATCTATCTATCTATCTATCTATCTATCCATCTATCTATCTGAACACACCATCACACTCACTAATGCATAGAGTATGCATTATTTTGAGATTGGCTATGTGTCATCAACATGTCAATGTATTATAAGCATTTTTATGTACCTTTTAACTGCCAGTGGCATTAATCAAAATAATGAGCAATGATGATAAAATCTTCAAGGATTGATTAACTGATTTTTTTTTTTTTTTTAATCTCAACATATAAAGTAATGCAAAATAAATATTTTCACATCATGACCCACACATCATATTTCACACTAAAAACATCTTTGTTTCACAGATCACAAGTATCACACAATAATCATTTTAAACATATTTACTCTTCATTTCATTAGAAAAAAGTATGAACAACATAGTACAGAAAACACATGGAAATCTTTGTAGAGTGCCATCAAGACCTACACAAATGGGAACACTTCTACAGTAGGTAGTCTACAGGACTTTCCAGACATTTTTATTCTCAGGCATCTGAGGTGTGCATGGCCTCCTTGTTTGAGTGGCAGAGCGATGGGTTCTCAGCCATGTTTTTACATACTTCCTTGGCTCAAAAAGTGTTACAGGGGGCCCATTGATGCTGATCATCATCAAATGACTTACATTTGACAACAACAGTGTAGATCTCTTGTCTGTGCATATATTGTTCATGAGACTGAAGCCCCTTTCACACTCAGCAGTGCTGCAGGGGATGGTTTGCATGCACTGCATGAGTGGCTTTAGGTTTTCAGGCTCACTGTCTGGGTGCTCAAGGAAATCTCTCATACCATTAACTGCTTGCTCCTCACCAAGATTGAATCGCCTGCGGAGTCTTTTCACTTGTGCCTCACCATGCCGAATGCCAGGGCTTGATGGCCAGTTGCCTGTATCCAGAACACTGAGATCGTGAAGCATTTCACCATCAAATGACAGGCGCTTCTCCAGATTGTTAATCAGACTTTGTAGGAATTGTTTAGCATCTATTGGTCTGAGCTTTCCATTTGACTCTAAGGGAACAGAGCCTAAATGTCCCAACGTTTGCGCAGTCAGTGCCTCCTCTAGTTTCTCTCCTGGACTATCTTTGAACGATGCCAGCACTCTTATGGTTCGCTTTAGAAGCTGGTCTGCTCTCAGGAGTGTGAGAGAATGGGCCTGGAGTTGCTGAGACAGGTTTCCAAGTTCACTTAGTGCATCATACATAAGTCCCAGGTCACAAAGGAATTCTTTGCTTTGCATTCGACATGCCAGGCCTCTGTAAGTTTGTCTCTCTTTGCTGCTTCTTGTTGGGTCTCCTGCAGCATTTTCAAAATGTCTGTTTAGTGCCTCATATGATGTCCACACAGCCTTTACAGAACAGAAACTGCTGGCCACCCATCTCGTATTTAAAACTCTGCCTATTTTCAGCACTTGCGAGCCCAGTTCTTTTGCTGCTTCTAGAAGCTCCCGTGAATTTTTGTTGGACTGACTGTAGAGATTGTGGATCTTCTCTAGAAACACTTTGAAGTGATTGACTGCCTGAACCTCATCCACAGCATCAGATACAGCCAGTTCCAAATGGTGGTTCATGCAATGCCATGTGAAGAGGTTAGGGTACCTTGCGGTGAGCCTGGTTGCCACACCAGAGTTCTTGCCTAACATGACACTGGCTCCATCAGAAACAAATGAGACCCAGTTCTTTTGAAGCCACTCTTCAGTGAAGCCTGCAGTGTCCAAACAGTTCAGCAGAGCCTCTTCTATATCCACTGCTCTTTGGCTCTCCAGCTCAACCAGCTCCAGGAACAAAAATTCAGGAGTACCTCCATCCACTGAGGCTTTCAAGTTAACAATCATTGCAGATTTGTGGCTGAGAGATGTAGCTTCGTCAATGAGAACAGACAACTTGCTTGAACACGTCACAATACTCTGGACTATCTTCTCCTGCATCTCTTTTGCTATGTGTTCTACAATTTTTGTTGAACTGTACCTCGAGTGCAGATTAGTGCCCATGTTGGCACCATTTTTTTCCTGAAGTTCAATGAGACTCTCATGATCAGTAAAGGGTTGACTCATCTTCGCAAGATAGTATGCTGTTCTGAATACAGAATCTGTCTCTGCAAACACAGTCTCTGACAAGGCTTTCACCATATTTCCGACTAAATCCTGTTCACCCTTCTCAATGAGCTCCTGGGCTATTTTGTGTGCTCTGGATACCTCATGTCGTCTAATCTTGTTTCTCAAAGAGGCCAGAGATGTTGATCTGCTTGAACCCGAGGCCTGGATCTTAAACTGCACCCACTCCTCAGACATGGACACTCGTTCTTCTGTGAGGACAGCAGTTGATTTTGTAGAGTTGCAAAGAGCACAACCTGGAAACAAAACAAGACCACAACAAATTAGCATAAAACAAGTTTTTACCAATAACATCTGCAGAAAAGAGCCAAGATTTACCCAAACTAATTTAAAAAACTGTTACAATACCTACATCATGACTTACAAATGCATGAAAAGCAGATAAAAGGAGAATAGCTTTTACTTGATGACTGACAGCTAACGTTATCGGTAATTTGATTGTGCATATGTTTTAAATTGACACACTTTTAACATGACCATGAATTTAATCTCATTTGCATAGTCAGCAACTATAAATTTCTGTTGTTTAGATCAGCTTTGCATGTATCCTGACATTTACCTAACTTTCTTTCCCTCCACTCCAACCAAGGATGCCTGTTTTTAAATTCCCTAGCCTGGCTTTCAGACCACAAGGCTGGCCAGGAACCCTCATCTGTGTCATCATCTGAAACAAGGAAATAATTTAAACATTGTGTTCTGTTTATCACAACACACACACACACACACACACACACACACACATACACACACACACACACACACACACACACACACACACACACAACACTTTCATCCCTTCACACATCCCATGTATATCGTAACGACACCAATTATCGATTCTTTAGTTCGAAAATTCTAAAACAACAACGTTTTTTAATACCTCAAAATAACATTTTAAAAATGAACCTTACATTTTTCAGTATCCATAGGCGTGTAGATTTGAACAAAAAATGGTTTGGTTCTTACCGGGGATATTACCTCCTGAAATATCCGATTTTGTTTACCACTCTCGGAGTTAGTGCTGGCCTCTCTATGTGCTGGCCTGGTGGTTCACCTATTTTCGCCCCTTCACACTGTACATCAATGGTTAGACCGAGAATTCTCGTCGCTAATCAAAATTTAACTGGAGCTGGCAAGGTCAAATGCATCTCTAGTGTCTGTGTGTGCAGTTGAAACCTATGTTCTGGCACGGCGACGTTGACGAATCACGGCCTCACCCTCACAGTTTTCAGGTTCCTGGAACTCCATAACTGTTTGCTCATGTTGAACAGGCCCAGATGGTAGGTCCTGGGCCTTTAGGAGGGATTCCTCTGCCAAATGCACCTGTTGAGGAAGCTGCACCACTGGAAGCAATGAATCACGGTCGGTTCTCTTCTGCCGATCCTGCAGCCTAGAGGGAAAAAATCAGAATAGCACATTGTTTTTCAGTCTTTTTTCAGTTTTTGGACTTTATTTCCTATTAATATACAGTGCTTAACAAATTTACTAGACCACCATCCACTGTAAGGTTTATGTCACAGCTGCCCTAAATTAACAGCATTGGTAAAACATAAAGTGTTCTCACAGTGTGGTCAAGTACGCTTTGGAGTCAAATGCCGAGCCTGGTACTTACAAAATACACCAAGGAAGAGGCAGGAAATAAAAGTAAACTGAAGCAGATTTCAGACACCTCAAGATTTTAAGTACTGGAGACAGAAGGAAGACCACTGCTGATCTTCAGGCAGAAATAAATGCTTCTAAACAGAGTCTGAGAAAGTCTCCAGAATGACCATAAGCTGACGGAACAAGGCTTAAAGGCAGACTAGCTGCTAAGAAGCCATTATTGAGGCCTGTAAACATCCAGAAACGCCTCAGATTTACCATTATTATCATGTTGTTGTTATTGATATTATGTGTGAAAAAAGGACTGTTTATTTGTTTCAGTTTGTTATTTGCCAAATAACTAACAGTAACATTTTTAGTTTTAAACAAGTTTTTTAAAAAAAGATTTCTAAAATGTTGATGTTTTCTCGATTTTATGACAGGTGGTGTAATACATTTGTTAAGCACTGTATGTTTTCATATTAAGCAAATGTATGAAGCTGTAAAAATGAACTCACCAGGATGACACTGTGGTGTTGTTTATGGTCACTAGTGAAAGGTTGCTGTTGTCCAGTATTTCTTTGCAGTCCTCAATTAGCTGTTTGATATGACAGTAAGTCATGACAATTGACTGAGGTATTGGAAATGTTTTCCCTTTGTTGTCCTTTGGCCTATTTCTGGCTTCCCTGTACTCTTTGAAGAGTCTGAGTGCAACACACTCAGAAATCCTGTTATAATCAGGTCTGAGGGCAGCCTGGCCATGAACCATGACCAATCTGCGAATAGATGACAAGATGACATTATCCGCATTATATGTGTACTGAAAACACATGTACCGTCATGGCCAAAAGTTTTGAGAATGACACAACTATTAATTTTCACAAAGTCTGCTGCTTCAGTTTTTATAATGGCAATTTGCATATACTCCAGAATGTTATGAGGAGTGATCAGCTCAACTGCAATTAATTGCAAAGTCCCTCTTTGCCTTGAAAATGAACTTTATCACCAAAAACACATTTCCACTGCATTTCAGCCCTGCCACAAAAGGACCAGCTAACATAATTTCAATGACACACAGGTGTCACACACATTAACACAGGTGTGGGTGTTGATGAGGACAAGGCTGGCGATCAATCTGTCATGATTGAGTGACTGGACACTTTAAAAGGAAGATGGTGCATGACACCATTGTTCCTCATCTGTTAGCCATGGTTACCTGCAAGGAACACGTGCAGCCATCATTGCATTGCACAAAAAGGGCCTAACAGGGAAGTTTATAGCAGCGAGTAAGATTGCACCTCAGTCAACCGTCTATCGAATTATCAAGAACTTCAAGGAGAGAGGTTCCATTGTTGCCAAACAGGCTCCAGGGCGTCCAAGAAAGTCCAGCAAGCGCCAGGACCGTCTCCTGAAGGTGTTACAGCTGCGGGATCGGGCCACCACCAGTGCAGAGCTTGCTCAGGAATGGCAGCAGGCAGGTGTGAGTGCATCTGCACGCACAGTAAGGAGAAGACTTTTGGAGGAAGGCCTGGTGTCAAGGAGGGCAGCAAAGAAGCCACTTCTCTCCAGTAAAAACATCAGGGACAGACTGATATTCTGCAGAAGGTACAGGGACTGGACTGCTGAGGACTGGGGTAAAGTCATTTTCTCTGATGAATCCCCTTTCCGATTGTTTGGGGCATCTGGAGGAAGGCTTGTTCGGAGAAGACGAGGTGAGCGCTACCATCAGTCCTGTCTCTTGCCAACAGTGAAGCATCCTGAGACCATTCATGTGTGGGGTTGCTTTTCAGTCAAGGGAGTGGGCTCTCTCACAATCTTGCCTAAAAACACAGCCATGAATAAAGAATGGTACCAGAACGTCCTCCGAGAGCAACTTCTCCCAACCATCCAAGGGCAGTTTGGTGATGAAGAATGCCTTTTCCAGCATGATGGAGCACCTTGCCATAAAGCAAAAGTCACAACAAAATGGCTCGGGGAACAAAACATTAAGATTTTGGGCCCTTAGCCAGGAAACTCCCCAGATCTTAATCCCACTGAGAACTTGTGGTCAATCCTCAAGAGGCGGGTGGACAATCAAAAACCCACAAATTCTGACAAACTCCAAGCATTGATTATGCAAGAATGGACTGCCATCAGTCAGGAAGTGGTCCAGAAGTTGATTGACAGCATGCCAGGGAGAATTGCAGAGGTCTTGAAAAAGAAGGCTCAACACTGCAAATATTGACTTATTGCATGAATTCTGTGTAATTCTCAATAAAAGCTTTTGATACTTATGAAATGCTTCTAATTGTATTTCATTATACCATAGAAACATCTGACAAAAACACCTAAAAACCCTGAAGCAGCAGACTTTGTGAAAATGCAATATTTGTGTCATTCTCAAAACTTTTGGCCATGACTGTACATGCATATACCTGTCTACTGCAAACACATGCACACACACCCATACAAGAATATTACAAGTATATTATTTATAGATACCTCTCTGCTGCTTGCTGGCCTGGAGCAGAGCCACTGCGCTTCCTTGAAGCTCTCCATGGCCCTGGCAAGGTCTTTTTCTTGCTTTTCAGAGAGTATTTGGTTGGGGACTTGTCAATGGGATCCAGGCAGGCGTACAGTCTCAATATCTCTGCTATTTCAGAGTTTGACAGAGATGTTATTGTGCGGTTGAGGCTGACAAGGTACTTTGCCAAGGCATCGACTGCCTCCCATCCGGGAACTCCCCTTGCATCACACCGACTATCCTGTCACATGAAATAAAAACAAAACCATTCTTATAGCTAATTTAAGAGAAACTGTGAATGAACAAGCATTTGTAATGGTCAGACATTAGTCACTTTACCTGAGTCTCTTCTGGAGTTGAAGGTGGAGTTGAAGTGATAGGCCCACAGTCTTCCAATGGGGAGCTGACAGGACTGTGAGACACATCACTTTCAAGTGTAGATTCCTAAAGGAAGTATTTCTAAACAATGAGAGGGGTACAATGAGATTGATAAACTTTGTTGTTCCCATGTTACACAAAATAATTGTTGATTTTAAAGGTGGAGTAGGACCTCCAGAGCTAAATCCTGTACAGAAGGCTGACAGCAACTGGGGGATGCCAAAGAAGAGAACAAGGAGGCCGGATGATCCACGGCAACATATTTACCTTCAACAGCCATTATTTTTATTTCTGTAATAAATACATTTTCTAATAAAAGTTAATGTAAAACAACTCTTTGATATTGCAATTATTTGTTTATAATGTTGTATGTTACTTGATATGGATTTAAATTATTTTGTGATTTGAAGAGAGAAGGCCAGATTAAATTTAAAGATTTATTTAACAAATGTATACACAGCACACTCAAGTATTTTTTTACATGAAGATAAAATATATACAAAGGAACTAAAGGGTCACCATACAAGTATTGTATGTAATCATGTCATAGTTTCATTCACTCTCCACTGAAACCTTTATACTGTCCATGTGGAAGGGTCACGGATTTTCCAGATACAGCAACAAGGTATTACTCCTCTATGACCTGCACCAAGTGCTCCATGCTGCCAGACAACAACCTGTCAGTGCAGCATGGCGGAACTTTCTGTTGCTGTCCCCAGGATCTGGAGCTCGTCCCCGGTCGTTGCTCTCCCTCTCCAGTCCCTCCAGGAAGTTGCGATTTCGCGATTGCAACTATCAACGCAAATTCAACCAATCAGCGCGATTTCTGCGCGGCCTTGCAATTTTTTACAATCACCGCAACTTTCCCGCAAAATTTGACCAATCACCTTAACCTCAGCCCCTTTACGTCATCAGTTTCGTCATCAATTTCACTTGTTAGCGGTTTACAAGATGAAGACATGTCCGACTCGAAAAGATACCATTTACCAACAAATATTTCAAAGTTCGTGCAAGTCAGTTTCCTAATGTTTTACATGAAAGCGGGGGTAAACTATTTTGCACAGCGTGCAATATCGTGGTGGAGCATCGACGTAAGTCCTCACTTGATCGGCACTTCTCAACGGCGAAACACGCACAGAGCATGGGGGAAAAGAGGGGACAGCAGGCAAGACAAGTGACGATGACAGAAGCTGTTGCCTCCAGGTCTGTCGCAAGTGCTGAAAGGAACAAGGTGAGTTGGTTTAAATTGCACGTTTAATAGGAAACGTTATTTAAGAATCTATAAATAACAACCTTGTTTAAGTGTGCTTGTCTGTGTGCTTCTCAAACGATGTGTGTGTGACCTAGACGGCCGCCGGCAGCCACGAATAGCTCTTGTTTTTAAATGTTTAATAACGTTTGAACCGCTAACCCTATCAACAAGCTTTAAAAACTCAGTTACAGCGGACATTCTCAGCTTTCCATTGATACCACAGTTGTCTCCTTTTCATATTCAGCGGCTGCGTGGTGACTGTGATGACGACATCAAATTGTGCAGCATTGATTTGTCAAGAAACCCACGTAGTTTCTTCCTCTGAGCCAATTGGCAATGGTTGTAGATGCTTAGTCCCACCCCTGTGTATCGATTGGTTCAAAATGTAAATGTCCAGGATGTGTTTAGATGGCAACCATCTACTCCACCAATAAACTTGTTTTTTGGGGGAAATTTGAATGTAAAGAGCGGAAAACAAGACGGAGAATCTGTATACACATCCAGCCGGCAAAATCCAACAGATTTGCACATTATTTGAACTCAACACAAAACAAAACAAACATGACAACACGAAGGTACACAACAGAAGAGGCACTATGTCTAATTTTATCAAATGACCAGCTTGGCGATTTTGCCAGTCATCTGATTCTGACGCAGACACAGCTGGGGCAGAGAGGAGGAGTGCAGCAGCTGCATCGATCCTTTCCAGGAGATATATAGTATATGTGTTTCTGTAATTTATGTGTATAGTTGGTGAAGATCATCTGCACTTTCTAATAATTTTTACTAAATAATTAACATCTCTCTCATTATGTTCATAGTTAGTGAAAATTATTTGCAATTTGTTTATTTGCACTAAGTATATTTCAATTCTTTTATGAAGACAGTTTCCACTATTTGTTACCATGTTTGCATTTATTCATGATCAGAATGTATTTATCTGAAAAGTCACTTTTGCTTCTGTGTCCTACATGATAATAACATCTGTACTTACTCTCAGACCTTTTTTACACACATCTACAGGGTCAGTAAATGATATAGAGGAATACACCTGCTTTTTCCACTAAAAACGCCAAAGATAATAGTGTAATAAATGGCTGTAACTTGCTTAGTAAAGGTTTGATAGTGACAAATTCATTTGGAAGTCTAATACACCTAGGTACAACTTTCTATCAAAACAAAACTTCCTGATGTTTTGTCTGAGTTCACAAAACAAATGTAAAACTGGTACTTTAAATGCAGTACAATGAAAGATATGGTTCTCCTGACTCAAATGATGTATGCACTTGATGCTGAGTGCTTCAATAGGTTAGAAAAACAAAATAAATACAGGAGAGTCTGTGGCCCCCAAAAATGGTCTAGGTCTTTAAGGGAACTGAAAAGTCTTCGATAAAATGGTTTAAAATCGTGTTGTTTAGAGTAATATAGTATATGTGGAATAAAAACTGACAGCATGTAATTTTTTAAAGAGACACTGACTGTATGTTTTTATTTTAATGTGTGTGTGTGTGTGTGTGTGTGTGTGTGTGTGTGTGTGTGTGTTTTAATTATGTTGGCAACTGAACTTTATTAGGTCTATAATTACTTCCTGAAATATTTATTTTTCCCTAAGATTTGTGAGGATTGGGTTGCCACTTGCACTGCAATCAACATGCCACTATCAAAAAGTGACCATCCTGCTATGAGGAGGTTCCTGAGGGAAAAGGTGATCAACGGAGGAGCCATTCCTGGATTCCACCAGCTTCAAGAAAAGTACTTGCAGTTTATCAGAAAGAAAAGGAGGCACTCAAAAATCATCTTGCCCAAAAGCCTGTTGCAGTTATATTTGACGAGACTCCAGATGTAGAGGGGAGATGTGTGCTAAACATCCTCATCGCTCCCCTGGAAAAAGATGACTCTGGGAGGATCCTGGCCTACCTAGCAGACACTGTCTTCCTAGCGGAGTGCAACCATTCTACTGTCTCTGTCTCTGTTGTCAAATGTCTGCAAGAATATGGCATTGCCAACGAGAATGTAATCGTGTTTGACACAGACAATGCAGCGTACATGAAGAAGGCATACAAAGCAGCATTGCAGTCTTTATACCCAAACTCACTGCATGTTACATGCATGGCCCACATAATGAACCTCATCGGCGGTGCTTTCCGCAGACCTTTCGACCAGCTGAATTCTTTCATGCTCAGCTTTTCGCAGATGTTTTACCAAGCTGGCTCCCGCAAAAGAAGATACCTTGAGTTCATGACAAAGAACGTCCAAGCAGGAAGGAAGGCATCCATGGCTCCAAATCCATGTGCTACACGCTGGAACTCCTGGTTCACTGCAGTGCAGTACCATTCAGAGCAACTTTGGACTTTACAAGGAGTTCATAGAGATGGAGATAAATGTAAGGCCAGTTTCCAGCTATCATAACAAAGTATCTTAAATGCCTGGCATACATAATACTTACATTCTTCTTCACCCTCCCTCACTCTATCTTGTGAACTAATACATATTTAACAAGTCATTTTTAAAAGAGACAGTTTACATCAGTGCTTTTGTGATTTGTTTTGGTGAGCTGTAATGAAACATTTGACTAATTTTGTTGTTCTATTTTACAGACATGTGGCAAAAGCGCTCCACAATCTGTGGAGAGACTCCATGAAATGCTGCAAAATGCTGACATGGCTCAAAGTCTGCAGGTCCAGATCCGCCTCATGGCAGACAAGTGTAAAGTTGTTCTTCAGCTTCTAGAGATCTTTCAGAGCAGACGCCCAATGACCACCAAGATTTTTGACTACCTCGAGGATCTGCAGATTAACTTTGCAGCGAACAAAAAACTACAGTATGAAGCCTGTGCTCAGTACTTTGAGGGGCTAGACCTCTCTTTTGCCATCAAGACACACATCCTCAATACAGTGGAGCAGGCATACCACAATGCAGAGGAGAAGCTAAGCAAGTACATGTCGGATGGACAACCAGCCATATACTTCCTCCAAGAAGTCAGGGTGTTTGACCCACGTCACACTGCATTTATGGATGACAGTGTTTCTAGCTACAAACACATTCCAGGCTTCAGCGCTGTCCCTCAAGATGAGTTGGAGGCCTACTTCATCCGCCTGGGTCCAGCAGCGCTCAGAGCTGCGGTGTCTGGGGTGGTTGATCTGGATGTGTTTTGGGATGGGCTGCAGGAGAGACTTCCCGTGCTCAGTATGTTGGCCAAAAGATACAAAGATGTCATCATAAACTCTGCAGATGCTGAACGAAGCAACAGCATTTACAAGCTAGTATTGTCTAGCCGAAGGAGATCAACTACCAACAACAACCTCAAAGCGTTGGTCTTCTTGTACCACAACCAACGTCTCACCAGTGGGGCTTTTGAAAGGGATGAAATGGAGGAAGATGTGGAGGAAGATGTAGAGGATGACATGGAGGACATTTAGACAGTTCAATCTGTGTGATGCACTTACATGCCCTCATCATTTCTGGTTGTTTCTGTAATGTTTTTTTTATGAGTGAAGTTACAGGTTCTCAGAAAACAACACATATTGCATTGTTTGACGTATCAGTATAACTGAAAGACTTTGTTACGATGAGCAGCTGTTGACCAAAGGTCTGAGACATTTTTTGTTATTTGTTCCATATGGTTTGAATTGCAGGTATGAGTTTAAGATAAATGTATGGGTACCTGGCTTAAGCTGTTCAGAATATGAAGTTAAAAGGATATGCACTAATGGGTTTGCACTTTTTTTTGATGAAACCCTTTTAGTTTTAAAAAGCTGTATTGTATTTATTTACAATGTATTTTTTTCTTATACAACAGTGTTGTTATTTGCTCATTTGTGATGTTACCTGTGCACAAATAAAGTATATTTTGCCAAAATAGTTGAAATCTCAAGCATTTTTTGGTAAGGCTACCAACAACACTACAAACAACAATAATTTAGCACATTTACTTGCCCCTGAGATGTTATTTGGGAAAAAAGCTTTAAAAAAAAATTCGCAACTTTCACTGCAATTTTTTCAAAAAGCTGTCGCAAATTCAGTGATTTTAGGCCGCAACAATCACAAAAAAATCCCGCGAAATCCTGGAGGGACTGCCTCTCGCTCGAATGGCTCTGCCTTGCACTCGACCCCGGTCTCGTCCTCTCCGACCTGAGGTGCTTGGCTCAGGATCGTAATCAGCAGTCATCATGAGAGCTCTAACAAGCACAAAAAACAGTCAATATGTTGTAGTTCCAACACGAAAATGAAGACTGTCAACAATGGTGAATGCTAATAAATATATAGGCACTGTAGCCGTCTAGTAACTAAACATCATGACATGCTAAATCAAAATAAACATGGCTAGCCGGAGTTATTAGCCCGGCAGCAACAACTTACTCTAGCTGTATTCAGATGATAAAATCAAACACACGTAAAGCTAACATGCAGGCTATGCTGTGCATTCTAACTAATTACATAATTTTTTAATGTGGTAATATAATCGGTTTACTTACATGGGAGATAGACATGTTTTTCCTCCGATGAAAATAAAGTCAATCGCTCGCCGCTCCACAGCTAGCTATCGTGACGTCATCCTCCAGCTGGAGTCTGCCACATCGCGTTCATGTGTTTGGAGGCGTGTCCCTCCCCTCTCCCTACAGGCTGCTCTGAAGGAGGGGGAGGGCTCTGTTCGGCTGTGTGCTTTCAAAATCAAGCTAACTGCAGCGGCTTTCTTAGGATCTCCTACTCCACCTTTAAGAGTCAATCATAGACCACTCATTTAGAAAATTACCCTCTGAAAATCAGATTTACAGTAAAATGTTCTGATAGATGGTCAAAGGTCAATCACATCATTACCTGAGATGAAGACTGGAATGTGACATCAGTAGCCTGAGGTATTGTAACATCAGGACGATCATCCTCCGGAACTTCATCTAGCATCTCTGGCAGGATGGCACCAATTTCGTCCTGTGCACTCAGCAGGTCTCCTTTGTTAGACTGTGCCAGCAAATATTCCACCGCAATACGCTCACCTGCCATAAGTAGTGACCAGGAAAAAGAAAAAAAAAACGGAGGTAGAATGAGTGTGTGAACAGAGGTGTAACCACCATGTAATTTCCCTTTGTGGATTAATAAAGTAAATTCTATTCTACTCTAATATCTGATTGTTTGGTCATTAACAGAATATTCAATGAGAATCTTACCAGTAGGTTTCCCTGGGGGTATAAACTCCGGCAGAAGTGCACTTCCCAGGACTCTGTTGCTAAGGTCGTTCACATTGGACATCAGATGTACATCGTAGATCTTTGTGCGCGACGTACTGCTCATATTAAGAGCTTGCTGAGACCTATTGATGTTCCATCGGGACACCCCCTCAAGCATGTACATCTGGGTATGCAGAGCATTACACCTCCACCCTGGCAAGACAAAAGCATTGGTGACAATAACAACAAATGTTATAACAACTTAATACACATCATTCATTAACAAATGTTTCAAATATTTTGTGTTCCAACTTGCCTGGGATGAAACTACACTGGTGCCGATGAAAACTCTCGATAGAGGAGGACCCCCTGCCACATCTCAGGACGTCAAGTGTTTTGTCTCCCTTCTCCAACCCCGTTCCAGTGTTTGTGTACAACTGCACACCTGGTGGATCTTGGATGCAGGGTAAGTGCTTCTGCTGTACCTCCCACACATGAGACATGCTCTCCTGATTTATGAGATGTAAACCAGTTGTGTCGGTCAGTTCCCACATGGATTCCAGCAGTTGCTGGATCAGGGCACGAGTCTCCTCAACCCCTCTGGTTCTCCTGCGGCAGTGCTTGGCCAGTTCACTGGAAGTGATGCTGGACAAAACCTGAGTGTCAGTGGGTATGTGACCCTGATGCTTTTTGATGAGCTCTGCCCTCTTGGCTTGTTTGAGGTGTTTGATGTCATCTTTGTCCCATTCAAAAATGCAGCTTGACAACTTGGAGCAGAACGTGCCATACAGTGGATGGTGCTCAGTGGTAAGGCCATTGGTGAAACGCCTCATGAAATGAAAGACATCCAGTCTCACTTTGGATGTCCAAGGGTGAAACAAAGTGAGAACTGGGCTCACACCTCTAAAAATAATCAACCAACCATAAATAAATGCAGTTCAAATGTAACAAATTCATAAGAACCATCACAATACAAATGGAAGACAAAATACCTCATAGTCTCATTGCAGCAATCTCTATCCACATAAATGGCATCTGGCTCTGGCTCACCAGCATCCCTACACCCATGGACAATGCCTTGACACAGGTCATCAAGGCCAACCCCCTCACCAGTGGTCAGCACAGAGTTGAGAACTTGACCAAATTCGTTTCCAACGTTGGTCATCCATGTGGCTGTGTTCTCGATGCCACCTGCAAGTTTTTTTGTGACCTACAGACAAAATTAACACATATATCTCAAAAAAGATTAGGCCTACTGATAAACATGAATTAAATCAAGTTTACATAGGTTTGCATTTACCTTCTTAGTGGAGTCCAGTTTTAAGATTCTGCCAAATGTGGATGTGATGACACCTTTCAACTCGTCCAGGTGGCTAAGAATTTCATTTGCATGAACGGTTTCAGACCACTGGGCCAGGGGCAGAGGACAGAAGGGGGGTGGCTGTTGATACACAGCTTCGGACCGTGTGAGGGCACATGACTTTTTGTGGACCTCACAATCAGTGAGGTAGTCAATGGTTCGCCTTGCCCACTCCTCACTGTGTATCTCCTGCAAGGCTTGCTGTAAATAGCTGGAGCTGTTTCCTGTAGTTCTTGGTCTCAACATCACTACACACCTCCTGTCCAGTGCCAGATGTGTTGTGAGCACAGCCGGAAATTTGTTACGGTGGGAGGGATCCAGCTGCTTTAAAATGTCAGTGCTCCAAGGGCAGACAGGAATCATGCATTTGCTGCACCTTGGATAATCTCCACCAACTAAATAGTATCTGGAGTCAATGTCAATTACCTCTCTGATTTTGGTGTAAATTCCAGAGTGGTGCATTTTCATATTGCACTGAGTGCATTTTAGAGGGATGCCACACATCCGCATTGGAGCCCACAGGAACATCCGTTGTCGGAAATAATTAAGTGGATCGGGAGGTGAGGTGGATTTGGTGGGGCTTGGGGGGTGAAACCAGTTCTGAGACAGGTTTTGTCTAAGCTGTCCTGTACTGTCATATAGAACTTGAGCAATCCAGTCCTGGTCAGCCCGCTTGATGACTCTCCTGAATTGCTTCGGCAGAAAACTCACCCAGTGTACCTCAGGAGGCCCCAGAGTGGGTGGTCTTCGTTGGGGTGCCGGTGACGTCTCTTGGGCTCTGGGAGGGGCAGGAGGAGGAACAGGAGCATCTGGTGGGTCACTGTGTCGCTGTGTTGCTGGTGTTGTCTCTTGGGCTGTTGGAGTGGTTTGAGCAGGAACATCTGAGAGATCTGTTGGATAGCTCAAAAGGTGAACACTCTCTATGTGCTGTGACAATCCAACAGCTCCCCAGGCCTTGGCACCACACTGCTCACATTGCTCCTGAACGTGGTAGTCTGACAGGTGCTGTGTGTAGTCCTCATTCATCACCTCCTGACTACACAGCGAGCACGTAAGAGACATCCCCTCGCTTATCCTGCACAGAGCCGAAGCTTTCTGACCTACACCTGCACTGGCCTGCAAACCTGGACCTTCTCCAACCGCTGCACTTGTGCTGGACTGTGATCCTGGAGCTTTTCCAGCTGCTGCACCTGCACTGGCCTGTGATCCTGGAGCTTTTCTAGCTGCTGCACCTGCACTGGCCTGTGATCCTGGAGCTTTTCCAGCTGCTGCACCTGCACTGGCCTGTGATCCTGGAGCTTTTCTAGCTGCTGCACCTGCACTGGCCTGTGATTCTGGAGCTTTTCCAGCTGCTGCACTATTCTGTGGGGCACTCAGCTGACCTGAACTGGCTGCTGCTGTTCCTGTATTCTCTGCTGACTGGGGAAAAAAAAACTGGGTTTAAATTTACAGTACATTTCCCTTAAGCCTGACAATACTCTGTACCCAAATAATTATGTACTCCCACTGTGAAACACTGAAAGAAATGAAGCACAACTGACGAGAAACCATTTTCCATTATATTTGCATTACATCACAGATTCAATATCGCTTACCTCATGATATCCACACTTGCAGGGGATCCTCTTCCAAATATGTCATATTTGTGGACAGTAAGACCGTACTGGGGGGTCAGATGACAAGCAGCAATCCGCTCCACAACCGCCCTCCATCTTCTGGCCCCTGGCCTCTGGCCTGTTGTAAATTTGTGTTTTCCCTGAGCATACAGGGACATCACACCTGCCCAATATGAGTCTGGTTTCCCAGTCTTCGTCATTTCTGCAGCTAAGAACAAGACATGAAAAACATCTGTGACTAGGGAACAGCTGCAAATAGCCTTCTTCGTGTATTACTGAACATTCAAGAAAAAACAAAACAGAATATATAAATATGATTTCAATATTTCAGAAATAGTAGCATATACATAGCCTGACATAACGTACTGTGCATGTAAAAAGTCCTCAAACCTTTCCAAAATCTTAACATTTTATCACATTACACCTTGAAAATGAAAATAAATTCAATCTAACATTTTTGAGCTGTATGTACACATTATAACCCTACTTATCAAAATGAAAATAACATTTTAGAACATTCAGTACATTTTTTAAAAATATATTCAGTTAAATACATAGTTATATATATATAAATATAGTATAAAGTGATATATAACGTTAGTTTGAGCTGATCAACACGAAAGCTTTGGGTATTTGAGACATTACGTCAGCACAAACAAACAACATTAATAAACAAAACTGACCCGTCTCACTTTACCCTACCTGCCCATACTGAGAACGTATTAAAATTTGTGTCAAAAAGGAAAGGACTTATGTACCTCTCGATTAACTCAAGCTAACATGGAAAGACCAATAATAGCTAGTAGTATAGCATAGTATAGTAGTTAGCTTAGCTCTCAAAAACGCGTTCGGACTATTTGCATATTCACTCATAAATATATATATATATATACACACACACTCACACACACACACACACACACACACACACACACACACACACACATACATACATACCAGTTCAAATGACACGTTAAGGTTAAAACCAAAGGTTATAACATATATACGCTAATGCCGGACCTATGTGCCGGACCGGTACCTCTGCAGTTCCAGAAGTTTCGAGAAAATTTGACAACACTGTAGCCGTCCAATCAGCAGCGAGCTTCGCTCAGGCAGAGATTTCTCACATCTGATTGGTTCTTTTGCCCCACTACGTTAGGAACTGTTAGGACATGTGTTAGGAATTGTTAGGTGTATGTTAGGAGTTGTTAGGAATTGTTAGGAACTGTTAGGACTCTGTTAGGAACTGTTAGGACTCTGTTAGGAACTGTTAGGACTCTGTTAGGAACTGTTAGGACTCTGTTAGGAACTGTTAGGACTCTGTTAGGAACTGTTAGGACTCTGTTAGGAACTGTTAGGACTCTGTTAGGAACTGTTAGGACTCTGTTAGGATGTTGTTAGGATCAGTTAAGCTGTCCGATCGACAACTGCTGTTAATGATTAGATTACAGCGTGAAGTCAAAGCTATTGATCTGCATTTGTTTCTGATGCTATGTGGGCATTAAAAGGAGTCCTGAGGACATGCTACCTTCAAATTCATCCTAGTTTTCCGTGGCTGCCAACCCTAGCTTTAACACATTGTGGATAATCCCCACCAAATATATAAAATAGCATCTGGACTCAAGGTCAATGACTTCCTGTTCCTTTGTGTAGATCTCAGATAGGTGAATCTTGGTGTTGCACTGATGGCACTTCAGTGAAATATCCTTCATGTGCATCTGTGCCCAAATAAACATCCGCTGCCTAAAGTCATTCATGGTCAGGTGGTGCAAAGGTTGGCTTTGGTGGATGGAATGGATGAAACCAGTTTGGGGATAACTGTTGCCTCAGTTATACTGTGGGATCGTACAGACGCCGGGCAAACCATTCCCAGTTAGCCGGCTTGATAACCATCATGAACTATTATCTAATCTCAAGTTACTAACCATAGACCTTTCTGGAGTCCCTGAGCTCCCTTGTCTTGTAGGTTCCTCTGACCTGCCATAGACGTCCTCCTGCTGTGGACTTTCCAGACTCCAGCTTCTACTACTTGTGTCATCACTATTACCACTCCCTCTCTCTCTTATTCTCCTCTATCCGTCTTTCCAGACCGAACTCGGTCATGGCAGATGGCTGTCTAACATGAGTCTGGCCCTGCTTGAGGTTTCTACCTGCTAAAGGAAGTTTGTCCTCTCCACTGTATCTAGCTAAATACTGTGAGGTGCAATGCTCATGATGGATTAAGGTGGGGTCAGACTGAGTCTTATCCTGTCTTGGTGTCTGGTCTCTGTTCATAATTTGACATAGAGTGGTCTAGACCAGGGGTCCGTTTCACAAAGCAGGTTCAATAAAACTCTGAGTCTAACCCTGAACTCTATTTGATCTACTCTGAGATAGGAAACTCTGTGTTTTCGGTTCCACAACAGCTGATTTGAGTTAGTTAAATCAACTTGGAGTAGTTTCACCTGGGGTTAAGTGCGTGCACCACAACTTTAAAAAGACAGCATCAATGGAACCCCGATTCGACGAGTCACCATGGCAAAGGAGAAGAAGAGGGCGGCATTTTTCACCCCACTGGAGCTGGACATCCTTATTCGCTCATATGGCGAGTTTGAGCATGTTTTTTTAAAAAAAATGCAACACCACTGCAGGTGCCAAACAGAGGGAGACGGCATGGGAGAACATTGCGGCTCGGGTCAATGCGTACGTTTAAATGTAGTCCTTTGCAATCACAGGGAGAAACTGCTTGAATGGTAGCCTATTCATTAATTTCATTAAGGTGCAATCCGGCGGGGGGAGAAGTGCACCTGGCTGCAGCTTAAGATGAAATATAAAAACATTGTTCAAACAGGTAAGACCTCGGCATAATATCATGGGGGTACCTCATTTTGATCATGTTTTACATTGTAAAGTAAATATTAAGTGGCTGTTTGACTGTGCAGTTGTTTTATCCCCAACATAATGCTGTTTTCACACACATGCATATATTTTCATCTATATCATGTTCTGTTAAATAATTAAGCCTATTTAAACTAACACAGACTTCTACTCAGCCAACAGAAAGAAAGCAGATGCCCGTAAAACGGGTGGCGGCCGAGCACCGCCACCTCTAACGGAGGCAGAGGCGCTGGCCCTGAGACAGAATTTTGGAAGGCCAGCGACTGAGGGAATCCCTGGAGGGAGCTCATCCTCTGAGCCCACCCCCCAAGACACAAGTGCCTTTATAACATGTAATATTCCTAGACCTATATATCTTTTTTTTAAGCGTATTCATACAAATACTTATTTCCCTTTTTCATTATTTTTTTTTCTTTCTCCCAACATATTCTGATGGTGCGATCTGCCTGGTGGAGCCCCCTCACGCCACAACAGACCTTGTAACTGTAAGTAGGCAATACTCCAAAGATTTTGCCAAATGGTGGTTTAAGTATACTGAGACATATCACTCATCTAGGATGAAGAGTACGAGGAGACTTTGTCTGCTGCCTTCACAGAGGGGGAACCAGAAAGGCCTGTACACTCTAAAAAAGAAAACTTAAAGTTGTTGGCCTACCTATATTTTTTCAGCTAACTAAACAAAAAAAGGTTGAGTTGTGTTGTAAACTAATATACCTATGTATTCCAACTACCTTTTTCAAGTTTCTTGGCCAAAGTTGGTCTCACTTAATAATTTGAGTCAGCAAGCCTCAAAACTGTGCATTTGAGGCCAGGACAAGTTCTAGAAAACTAGAGAACAAGAACTGGGGGTCTCCAATGCATATCTGCAGGGGTTCCATCACAACCGTCAACCACACTGTGTCCATGTGCTGCCGCCATCTCTTCGAGATTTTTTACTCTCAAGGTGAGTATTTTTCTCAATACGGTACTAAAAGTCGGGGTTCACGCGTGTAGATTATACTTTATTATATATACTTTATTTTTTATTATATATTTACTGGCCTTTTAACATTGGTATCCGGAGAAGTATCCCTCTCACGGCTAAAGAGAGTTCTTTCAATGCATAAATCATGTATGGGAAGGACTCGTTTAAATATTCCAGTAACTTAAATAAACAAATGGGTGCACAGCCTACTATGAGTGGGCCCTGGGGAGCACACAGACACACTTAGCTCACTAGCTACCTGTGGTTGTGTTGGCTGTGTACTCGTTGTGTAAGGTAAGTTAGCCTGTTAGCAACTCAAAACGTTATCAAAATATAACACTGGCCCGGACTAGAGTTGTTCAGATTCCAATACCCGGTATCAGATAGCCTCCCATACTACCGAAAATGTCCGTCTGTTTACCAGTAAGCTACGTTAGCTTCGTTAGCTCTGTCGGCTCCGTTAGTGTGGCTACAGTCGAACTGGAGCTCATTTATTAAACACAATGAGCAGTGCTACACATGAGCGATGTACCGCGCACGTATGTCTTGGATGTTAAAGTTTAGTGTTACTTTAGAGACTCGTTTTTACAATCGGGAGTCATGTAAATATGACATAGGCCTACTACTCGTCTTGTTCCGGGCGGTTGTCATGGAAACATGACGCTCTGTCAGTGATGCGATTTGGACCACAGTGATAGGTGAAGGATATGAAAAATGAAACCATATCTATCTAATCAGTTTATACCACCAGTATGACAACACATGCTATACATACTATGAGACAGCACCAACAGAGAAACAATCTAAATATTAAATTAAACAATAAATTGGTGGACTGACAAGTTTGTGTATGGAGGGTCTTTTATGCTGCACATATTTTGAGTGTATATTTTGTTATTTATTTGTTTATTTTATCAAGTAACTGGACTTTTATCTCTTGTTGCAGTTGTCGTATGAGGTGCAAATTTTGTGATTTTGCCTGCACAAACCAAGAGGGTCTCTTCAAGCACTATCGTCTGAGGCACGGAGGAGGAGCTAATTGGCCCTGTGTTTACAGCGACTGTGTGTGCACTTTCCGGACCCACGGGGCACTGAAAACACATCTTACAAGATCACATTGCAGGACAAGGAGAAGGGAGGAGACGTGCACTTTTTTTTGTGAGTCTTGTGAATTCAGAGAAAACTCAGGATGGCAATTCAAAACAAGTTTCCACAGCAAGATACTGTAAACCTTACCAAAGATGTTCATTTACATGGAACCCACTATGCAAAAGGCATGATCATTTCTGCTGGGCAATGCAGTGGACTGCCTGAGTTTTACAAACTTCTGAACATTGTCATCAACTTTGAGAAAGTGTTTTTTGTAACCGCAAAGCTCTCCTCCTGGTTTATGGAACACTACAGGTCTTACGAAGTTATTGACACTAGCTGTGTGGATGTCGAAATCCTGGATCCTGAGGACTTGAATCCTGAGGACCTACCAGCCCCTAACTGTATACCAAGTTGCTGGAAAGTTGATGGTAACCCCAAGGGCGTGTCTACTGCATTGAATGTAATGGTATGTACTATAGATGTGTATGATCCAATAATTATTGTTTGACCATGCTTGTGTATAAAATGTTTTTCTTTCTTTCTTTCTTTCTTCACAGGCTTTGTTGCTACGTGTAAACATCAACCCCAAACTCATTAGGAAAGTTCAGCTGACTAAACGCCCTGAATCTGTGGAGCAACTACATGATGAACTACGGGAAAAACTTGAACTAGAAGGGGATTTCTCTTTACAATATGAGGATCCAGACTTTGAGAATGCACTATGCAACTTAATTGACATTGTAGAGTTGCCTGCAGAAAAGGCAGTCTTGCACATTGTTTGGAATAGTGATGATAAATCACCAAGTCAAGCATCCATCTCTTCTCTTGATACAGCCAGTATCAGTTCGCCTAGCTCTTCCCACAGCACATCCTCCATTGTTCAGACCATTTTGCGAAGTGCTTCAGAGTGGCCGTCTCCTTTTCCAGTTCCTTCATTTGCATATGATGTAGAGTTAAAGCTGCGTAAGGGAAATGAGACATTTCAAAAAACTGGAAAAGGTCTGAGTCTAACAAGAGACGCAAAAATGGAAATTCTAGACAAGCTGGCACAAGAAATGTTTGCTCTCAAAGCTTACCCTGATAAAAGTCAAATTGAATCAGTTGCTTCTGAACTTATCTGCAAACATCCATGCCTCACGGAGCCTGGTAGTGGAACAGGATATGATGGCTGGACAACAAGCATCAAGTACAAGCTTGGGAATTACCGAGCAAAGCTCCGGCAGGCTGGTTGTCATGAGGTCAGTGTAAACAGGAGAAGAGGGCGGTCTGAAGATCCTGATAAAGGTGGCTTTTCTTTGAAAAAACCAAAGCGAGGCGAAGTCAATCATTTGCCTGATCATCCAGAAAACTTTGATGATGACACTCTAGAAGATGAAAGATGTGTTCTGGTGGATGAAACCAAAAAGAAGCAGAAAGACATGGAACTTATCAGTCAGAAGATGGAACTCACATTTTCCCTCCGGAGAAAGGAGATTATTGAGGTGCAGCCCATGGTCATGGAAATCCAGGAGAGATGGCCTGCGCTGTTCCTTGAGGAACAGGTTAGTAAATGTGTGTGTGAAAAAGTTGCTAACTATATGATATCACAAAACTATTGTTTATACAATGAGTAATTTAGTGGGTAACACCATGGGCATCCTTGCCAATAAAAGCACTGACTACTTAACATTTAAGAGAAAATCTATGTAAACTGGGTTGGTTGCATTTATGAGTGTTTTTTTTGTGTGTGTGTGTGTGTTTTTCTTTTTTGTTTGTTTCTTTCATGCTCCACAGATTTGCAGAGAGTTCTACCGTGTAACTACCAAGGACCTGTTGGGGAGCTTTAGAGCAGCCATAGACACCTATTGTCCTCGGCTACTCAAACTGTATCGTGCCAGGAAAGCGGCCTTCGGACAAGACATGGAGAGCCTCTTGGATGTTCTTGATGAACAGGTGAATTCATGTAATAAACATAATTTATTTTTGATTATGGTTTTGAGCCTGTTTTGAAAAGTGGAGAGTGGCTTCGGCCCACGGTGAGAGCTGGTTCCAAATGAGAGGGGAGGGGGTTAGAGTTAGGCTTGAACCCAATTATTGATTACACTTCGGTGGTTGAGGTTTCTTTAGCTAATTTAATGAAAGCTTAACAGATTGATGTTGAATCATTTTATTAACATGTCATTGTTCTATGTAGTTGTAACAGAACCTGAACCTTTTTATTATTATTTTTTTTATTATTATTATAAGACATGTTAAACTAGTGACAAATAAATCTTAGCTGCAATGTTTTTAACCAAATGTCCTATGTCTTTCCTGTGACCAATTTCCAGACATCTGACATCACAATGCATCGAAGTAGAGCATGTCTAGAAGGTCTACCTCTTTTTCTCCGTGACACTTCAGAGAAGCTTTTCCTGAAATGCCTGGTGAGTACAGAATGTTTGTTTTTGGTCAAAGTGCACATTATGTATAACTTTAGAAAATCGAAAAGATGAAATATCCACACCCTGGATTGTAGCTCCCAAAAAACTGTATTCATCAACAACCTTCCATATATTTTAGCCATTAAGCTGAGTTACATGGCCCAGTAGCACCATCTGCTGTCGTAACAAAGCATTTAACAAGCGCTCTTCCTGCTCTGAGCAATTCTCACCTGAATGGTAGTTGTGCTACTGACCATCATCTGAACAATAGCAGAAATCAAACTGTACTCGATTAACAGTGTTATGGTAGCAATGTCCCTTACATATCTAGAAATGCGGAAATAAAGTAGTACTCTAAGTGAATGAAGGTCACAGTCTGTTGATGAATAAAGGGCTAGCCCAGTCGCTTCTCTTGTTGCTAACCCTCCTCTCCTCCATGTGCATTTGTGTTCAACAAAGCCAGCCAGAAAGTAATCCCTGGAGGGTTGGATAACGTTAAATATTATTGATGTGTTACGATGTGTGTATTGGTGTAGTCCTATCCATCACAAGATATTACGGATTACTCGTTTGTGTTGCGGTGCCGCAGAGACGAGAGCTGGGACACCGGGTCAGAGGCTCTGATCTTACAAGGTTGGTTTTCAGCCAAGAGACGCTAGGTGGAAGGCAGAAAGCCTCCTTCTTTTTCATTTTTACCATCAAACAGCTTTGGACAAATTAGATAATGACTTGTAGCTTGTTACAGAGAGATTGGAGGCTCTCTGCCTTACACACCACTGTTGAAAACCAAACCTGCGAACACAGCCTCGGACCCGGTGTCACAGCTCTCGTCTCGGGGAAAAAAAAACAACTCTCGTTTCAGTGGTGGTGGATTCTGTGACACAAACATGCCCCGTAATCTCTTGTTTATGACAGATCAGACTAAACAAATACACGCATCATAACATGCATTTGATAATCCATCGATCGACCAATTGATTATAAAAAGGCTTTATTGAAAACAAAAGTAAATGACAGGAAGGAGGCTTTGGGAAACAGCAGAGAAATGAGCCACAATTATTCTGCATCCTTCTAAACACACCTTGGGTGTATTATTTTTGAAAAAAATATAGCTTTTAATAAACATTATCCATATCCAACCTTTAAGGTAAAAATGAAACAAAGTTTAGGCAAAAATCATAGTTCTTCTCTAACACTTGTAGTCTCACAACTACAGCACATCTACAAAGGAATAGCAATCAGGATCACAGGCAAAAAACTGTGTAGTACAATAACTGTAAACTACAGGTTTACTCAGGCTGAGACACAAGATTGTCTTCAACTGTAGGCTATGGCTAAAGTTGCTCCAGGGGTTGATTTATATCACTTCCAGCAGGGACAGACTTGTATGCATACATACAGAATAATATCCTTTTACACAAATTTAATTAAATTGTTATCTTACAGTAACAGGGTTTATATTAAATCTGGCCGAATTTCTGCTTTTAACAGGACACCGATCCAAAAGACAGACAAACAAAAGGAGTCCAAATGGGAGTGCTCACCGTGTTCGTGGATGATGGTGCACCAGCCTCGCTTCAAACTGTTAACAGCATTGCTGTGGTGTTGGAGGAGACTATTGTGCTTGAAGACATTCCAGACCTTCCCACTGCCCTAGCTTACCTCTTTGGCCTACTTTATGCATTGAACATAGAGTTCCCAAGAGATCTGAGATATACGTTTGAAGCAGTGCAGCACATCTTTATGGAGCTTACACCCTCTTGTTCACAGCGCGTGCGGAGCCTGAAAACAAAGCTCTTGCTGTAAGAAGCCTGACAACAACAAGGCCTTACAAGCCCATCTTTTTTTTTTTTTTTTTTTTTTTAGTTATGTTGGCTGGCTTTTGGGCCTGTTTTGCAAGCAAAGGACTCATCCCTTATTTTTCCACAGTTCTACAAAAATGGGCTTTTTATTATTATTTTTTTTTTTTAAGAAAATAACTTTTTTTTTTCACTTGATTAAAAATGTCAACATTAGGGGGGGAAAGCATCATCTGAAGCTAAAACTGCCATGTATAAGTAATGTCCACCGTCTAGTGCTGCTAAGCTCAGGATTGTTATTAGAGTGCTTTGTGGTTTGGACTGTTTTAACATGTTTCTTCAAACCAGGATGTTTTTAGGATCAGTCTGGATCTTTTTGTTTGTGCGCAGTGTATTTGCACCTGTATTGGTAAATAGAGAATTCATTCTCCTGCATATTTGCACTACTTATAATGGTGTTACTAAAGCTCAGGATTGTTATTACAGTGCTTTTGAATTGTGGTGTAGTTTGGACTCTTAACATGTCCACACCAGTCAACATATTTTTGTTTGTGTGCAGTGTACTTGCACTTGAATTGGTAAATAGAGAGTTCATTCTCCTGCATATTTGCACTATTTATAATGGTGTTACAAAGCTCAGGATTGTTATTACAGTGCTTTTAAACTGTTGTAGTTTGGACTGTTTTAACATGTTTCTTCAAACCAGGATGTTTTTAGGATCAGTCTATCAGTCTGCATCTTTTTGTTTGTGTGCAGTGTACTTGCACCTGTATTGGTAGATACAAAGCTCAGGATTGTTATTACAGTGCTTTTGAACCGTGGTGTAGTTTGGACTCTTTTAAAGGGATAGTTCACCCAAAATTCAAATTGCACTCATTATTTACTCACCCTCATGTCGACTAAGGGCTGGGAAGCCACGGATAACTCTGAAACTTCTCCCAGCTCTTAGTCGACATGAGGGTGAGTAGATAATGAGTGCAATTTGAATTTTGGGTGAACTATCCCTTTAACATGTCCACACCAGTCTGCATCTTTTTTTTTGTGTGCAGTCAACAGTATTTGCACTATAGAGTATTCATCCTCCTGCATATCTGCTGGAATATTGTATTTAATGTTTAAATAAACATGTTTTATTGAACTAGTATTATTTGTATCTGTATCATATATAGGCATAATAGAAAAGTTTTAGTTGCTCATGTTTGACAGCAAGTACAACTCAAAATGTTGAGTTTTGATGCATTTGAAAGGTAACTTATCTGAAACAAAAATAATTAGTTGAGACTGCTGAATTTTAAGTGTTTAAAAAATCTAAATTTGAAGTTATCTCAAAGTTAATTTATGAGTTATCTCAACAAAAGATAATTTGTTATCTCAACAAAAGATCATTTGTTATCTCAACAAAAGATCATTTGTTATCTCAACAAAAGATCATTTGTTGTCTTAAATTTATGTAGTTTTCTTCAAAACTTGAGAGTTTTAGTTGGACTCAAAACGCAAAAATCTATTGCAGCCAGTTACCTAGAATTTTTGAGTTTTCATAGCTCTTTATTTTTTACGGTGTAGAGGTAACATTTGATATGTTATTGCTAGTTCTCTTCCCATTCACATTTCTTAACATTCTGGTGTAAAATAGAGTGTGACATTTAGCCTACACTGAAGTATTAACACATTCTCATCCTTTTTAACAGGGCATGGCTGGGCAGCAGCAGGAGGGTCCCTCAACTTCAACTGCACAGATTGACACAGTGAGATGGATGTTCAGTAAACACCAGAGGTTCATTCTGTGGAATTCATGTGCAACTGTATAATTTAATGTCCTCCTTATGTATTCCCAGTTAAAGATATCTACAAAATATTTCTTCTGAAAAAAAATTGAAAAAACCAACAAAGAAATGCAGTTCTTGGACCGCCATATGAGAAGGTCAGATCTCGAAATTGAATTACTAGAGCACAAGTTAGAGGTGGGTGCATGGTCACAGGTGAATTATGTTAATTATGTTAACTACAGGAACATTAACTAAACTCTCTTGTATTTGTAGGAAATAAAGAAGACCAAATGAAATTTGTTTTATGTTTTTATTTGACTGCTGCTGTGTTGGTGGTGGTAGTGGTGATGATGCTGTCTTAATCTCTGAAGTGGATGCGGGATATGGTGTCTCTGACTGCTCTGCCGTCCTGCATACAGTGGCCTTACTTAAGTGCCCTGCATCTCCAACATCATACAAAAAACTCCCATTTGCAAAAAAAACGCAGAGCAACACACAATATCTGCTGGGATGTAAGAGCACGACTATGGTGGGTAATGGTGCAAATGTACGGACGGATTAGGTTGTGTATGTAGATGACCGACTGTGAAGTGAAACGGTACCGCTCAAAAAGATCATTGTCCAGAAATGACGAATATTTAATTCTCTGCGCAATAATGCTGCACCTTCATCCACGGGATCATTAACAAAAGGACATGCCATTTTAGTGAAAAAAGTTGGCACCTAATATCGGCCTACTGATTGATTTTTGAATTATTATTTAAATAACAGACGGCAGAAATACGCTACGGCAACACTCGCCTGCCGACTGAATGAATGAGGAAATCAAATACCGTGTGTGGCTGAAAGGGGGCGGAGACTGAGAGAAACTTGAGGTTCATTGAGAAAAACCTGGTCCCGACCAGATTAGGTTCATAGAGTCTGTTACTACGGTAACTGACCGAGAGTTTGAGTTACCTCCCTCTGTGAAACAGGCTAGAGTTACCCCTCTTTCTCTGGTTTGAGTTACCTCCCTTTGTGAAACGGAAAACACAGAGTTTCCCTCATTTCAGGGTTAACAAACTCAGAGTATTCACTAAACCTGCTTTGTGAAACGGACCCCTGCTCTGTTTGTAAAAGAGTCTTGAGATAACGTTTGTTGTGATTTGGCGCTACACAAATAAAGATTGATTGATAGATTGATAAACCCAATCCACCTCAGGCTGCATCAGGGCGACAACTTTTGTAGATGTGGCAAGATGAGAGGGTGGAGGTCATTGGGGGAGGTGTGGAGTATAGGCTGATGTAGGGAAGGAGGATGTTCTTGTGGCAGTAGAGAAGGCTGTTGTGGTTTGTTTTATCTTCATTTGATTTTGATTTACTTGTAACGTCAATAATCAAACCAATCAAACAAATCAACTCTAGTAAAAGAAAGACGCGTGGAAAGGACGCCTCAGGTAAGCTTCTAAAGCTTTTGGGAGGAGGCGCAAACATCAAACAAATAATAACAAGTACAACACATCACACAAAACACAACAAATGAGACAACAAACAACACAATAATCAATATTGTGTGGTTGAGGATGTTGTAGTACAACATGGCCCTCTTCAATATGATTGAGTAGCCCTGCTGCACCATTGACTTCTTTCTCCCTGTTTAAAACTTCTTCTGCATTAAAGTAAGACAGATGTCCAGAGAAATGTTCAGAGCTTATAAACTCTGTACAGTGAGCACACTTTATCTGCCCTGGACTCTGACTGCTTGAGCTGCACTGTGTGGCGTGGGCTGTCCGTCCGTACATTTCATGTTTGTTTGTGTTTTTAACTTTCACTATGAGAATGTTTTGTGATTGGATAGCAGCAGTACAGTCCTAACTCCTGTGTGCCTTTAACTCCACCCACATGTCTCTGTGTCTGACCCGAGTCTGCTTCTCCAGAAAAGGAGTCACGTTGTCGGCAGGATTCGAACCTGCGCGGGGAGACCCCAATGGATTTCTAGTCCATCGCCTTAACCACTCGGCCACGACAACTACTGTTAGTGATTAGATTACAGCGTGAAGTCATAGCTATTGATCTGCATCTGTTTCTGATGCTATGTGGGCATGATTCTTTCAAACTATTCCTTTCACATTTATCTCTGACACCAGTTGTGGGGAAATGTTCTTCCTGTCCAAAGCCAGCTGTGCAGTTTTTTCTATGAGCACTATCCAATTGTCTCGATAATTTGATAGTGCTCATATAAACTGGTACTGTAAGGACAGACACAATCATTCACTTAAAGCTGGGGTTGGTAGTCAGATTTAGATCCACTTTTTGTTCTACTGGTTAAAATGATCTTTATGTCCTGATGGTAATCAATACATAATGTGTTCTTAAAAAAGAGGTAAAAAAAGCTGCCATCTACAGCCGGAGTAAACCTGGGAAAACACCAACCAATCCCTGCCATCAGGAGCCAAATGATGAAACCAATCAAATCCCGTCCTGCCGTTCTGCCCGCCTCCTGCAGAGCGTACATTTCATGTTTGTTTGTGTTTTTAACTTTCACTATGAGAATGTTTTGGTGTTTTCTTACTGCTGAGTGAGACATGAGTTGATGTAGTGCAAAACACAAACCATGTGCTGAGGACCGGTTTTGAATCAGTCACCATCACATGGTCGTGAATCAGCGGCGCTCGTGAATCAGCGGCGGTCGTGAATCAGCGGCGCTCGTGCATGTGAGCAGGGGCGTCGTTTTGGAGGAGGGGGGGAGGGGTTAGATGGAGTCCTGAGGAAATGGTACATTCAATTTCATGCTAGTTGTCCGTGACTACTAACCCTAGCTTTAATATTATATATTTTTAACAATATACATACACTTCAGTCTTGTGCATTTGTACAGGACATTAATATTCAGTTATGAAGTTCCAGGAACCAGAAAATCATTTAGACAAGGCGGCGGTGATACACCCACGCTTCAGCATCAGAACTCATTTGGCATTCTGGGTCGTGTACATGGCTCATCTGTTTCATCTTCATGCCATCAGGGTCCTATGTCACCATCCCCATCATCTGCCTTGCTTTCTTAAAAGAAGAGTCAACTACTGCCATCACCTGGCCGCTAGTGGTAGTAGAGCCAGTTACCACCAGCTTCATGTCTTGCTTCCTTCTCCTATCAGCAGAGGCACGTCCACCTCCCTCTCAGCCATATTACCCTTCAGCCTCGTACAATCAGCACACTATACCTCCATCTCCAGTTTCAGCACCCACAGAAACATCATTTCAGTAAGTAGCCCGCTTACACTGTCACCAAAACTGGGGACTGAAAAAGGCAGCACTTGAAGACCAGGCAAGAGGGGAGCCAGTGAGAAAGCAGCAGTGTAAGGAGGACCACCATTTCAGTGTAGAATCATTACGTCTCATTGCATCTGGACAGTCACTACTGAATGGAAAGAAGCTCCCAAAGCAGTACATTTTATGTATTTGTTAGAGCCATAGAGTTATTTGAGTGTGTGCGTGCCTTTAATTGTCATGCTGCATGTAAGTGGTGCTGCCAAGTGGGAGCTACTGAGCATGTGCGAGGCAATGTGTGCTTTCATTTGAGCAGGACAAGGAGCACCATATTTTTCTAACCGTAGCTTTGTTTGGTTTGTATAGTTTTGTCGCTTTTGTAAATATATAAGTTAATAGCGACGAGAGAAGTGATTTTGTTTGTCTATAATTTTAATAAATTCTCGGTGTGTTTAATTTTATACGGCATTCATTTCCTTTTTTAGTAAACCTATTTTACAACGCACGAGTCAGAAAGATCACGTCCTGCAGAAGTGGCAAAGAAGGTTTTTTTCTAAAAGTTGCCACTACAGTATTGTTATGTTTGAATTGTGATGAAAGTAAATGTTAACAAAACACTTCAGACAAAAGATGTTTGTCAGAGAAATCAGACACTGGCTGTGCACATTGGTATATTCAGTCTGGAGGAATCTCACTATCTCTTTAGTTTCGTATTGTCTAGCCTGCAGCAGGACATCACTAATATTAGAACTTCTTGTCAGGTTAAAAAGTAATTCCCCATGGGTCAGTGAATGTGTGTCAGCATGTTTGTCAGGCCAAACACAGTAAACAGCACAAAGTTGAAAGTAATGCTGGACTTGTGTTGCTAAAACAATAAAAATGATCTAAGGAAATCCTTTTATTTGTTGGTTTGGGATGTTTATGAAAAGTTTTGTGAACAAAGATTCAAAGTAATTAAAAACATAAAAAATTGTTTCAAATCCTGCCAGCAGTGGGGTTCATTTCCTGCAGAGTAGACAAAAAATATCAACATCTGATTCTTTTTATTTTTTTTTATTTTTTTTATTTTATTTTATTTTTTTATTTCTTCTCTCCTTTTTCTTTTTTTTTTTTTCTTCTTTCTTCTCTTGTCTGCATATATATTTCTGGTTTGTGTCATGTTTGTCACAAACTGTCAAATATTAATGCAATTTATTCTTGCAGCAAAAGAAAAGAAAGAAAACCTTTTTCTTCTGTGCTTGTGACTGTGTGCATGAGACCATCACCATCCCTCTTAGAACTCTGGCCTATCTTTTATTGGCAGCTAATATCATGTTCTGTAAAAGAGGGCGTGCACACCTAGGTGGACCAAAAAAAAATAAAAAATAAGAGAAAGTGAAAGAAAGATTACATAAGGATATACAAAGGGACAGGGAGAGAGAAGGAGAGAGAGACCTAACACACTTAGATGGAGAGGGACCATCTCACCATGATGCCAAAAAAAAAAATCCGTGGGGTGATACTAATGATTAAGCAACCCTTAGTGTCCACAATCATTACTGAAGCTTGGGTTGCAGAGGGTTGCCGCTGTGCTGTGTTCTATTTGTGTAACAAGACCACCACTGGTGCAGATGAAACCACTTGGGTCAGATCAGCCGAGCGGTACGGCTCGGCACCCAGGCCGCGAGAGCAGACACAACACCGCCCCCACAGCCCCCCAAGACGGAGCCAAAGGAGCCACCAGGGCCGAGGGGGCCCGGCACCAGGAGCAGACAGCCAGGCAGACGGGCAGGACCAGGACCAGAGCCCACCAACCGGCGCGCCAGAGCGGGGGGAGGGCGGAGGCGGCAGGGCCAATCCCCCCTGCACCCCCCAGACGGCCCGACCACTCCCCCCAGCCACGCCCCCCAGCCACGCCCCGCCAAACCTGATCTGTGTGTGTGTGATATGATTTGAATTTTGTTTTGTTTGTTTTTTTGTTGTATGTATGTTTGCTAGTGAGGTGGATTAAAATAGGGGGGGCAGGAAGGGAGGGGGGAGAGAGGGGGGAGAGCCCTAGTGCACTACTGCATCACAATCCGCCGCCCCCCCCCCCCCCCCCCCGTATAAAACCCGCCCCCCCGACCCTATATCTTTACCTATATCAGTATCTAACATCTGATTCTAAAAATATCAAACTGGACGCACCATTCTGAAACTACATGTTACTGTATCAGTGACACACAACACACAACATGACACTTTGTTCTTACATTTTGAATGCAGGCCTCTAACTTACAATCCATTTAATATGGAAGAGGAACTGTTTCATTCATTTGATCAAAATCATTTTTAAACAAGCACCTTTTGTTCTGACTGCTGGTTATCCATTAATAAATCCACCTGAGCGCTCTCCAGTCACAGAATGAGCTGATGTATCATCTGTAGGCTTGAGCAGGACCAAAGCATGCATAACATTCCTCAAGATTTTCATGTTTTGGAAACATCAAAGTCACATTGCAAAGCACAAGACTATTCTAATGAGGAGCGAGGTCAGAGTTCATGTATGAAGTTCTCATGTGGAACTGTGCTCGGTGTCGGTGTCAACCCCAGGTCATTCTGGCTGACGTCAAAATGTTATCATCCTGTTTTTGAGGGACCTGCAGACACAGGGTTAGCTTCTATGAGAGCCAGCTCACACATCCTTTATGTGTTTCACTTTAAATGAAACTCTGATTAAGTATTTGTGTTTACGAGCAGGTGCAGAGGTGTAGCTAATAAAGTGGTTGGTGAGTGTATTAGGAAGAGTTTGTGAGGCTGTTTGATTTGAATGACTCGTCCACCTGCCCTTTCTTTCCACCTGTTACCTACAAAAATAACTCAAACATATCTGCTATGAAATGAGGAGCAATGATTTGTCAAAAACTGAAGAAAATGATTCATGTCTCATGTTACAAAGAAGCAGATTATTGGGTGTCATTAACACAGTTAAAAAAAAATACGTATTAATCAAACTCATGACAGACCATGACATTGTGGAGCAAAGTAAAACAGACCAACACAGATATCAAAGTCAAATTATTTGATCATAAACATGGATTCATGTTTTCCTCCATGACACCTGGGGGGCTCGTACCCTCCACTCCAGCCCCTGGCACGCCCTTGTTTTCATAGACATCTGTGAGTCTGCACAGCACCCAGCAGACTCAGTCAGTGTAATCCTGTCAGCTTCCTGCTGCTTTGGGCTCTGATCCAGTGGGCCCGAGGCCAGGGAGGTGTAGGAAGGAAACCTCTGTGAGTGTCTGAGTATCTGCCCTCATCTGAGGTCGAGGAATGTGGTGAATGCTAACATTAATGGAGGGACACATCATCCCTCTGTGGATTTCCCTTTCACCCAATGAAAGAAATGCAGTCATAGATGGCTTGGAAATCGGGAATCCCATCTTGTTTCCAGAAATAAAGGAAGACCTCAGGCTTGTGTTGAGAGACTGATGTGACTTTTTATTTCAACCATCTGTGAGATCACTTTTTGCAGCTTTTTCTAGGATTTGCAGAATTAGGATGAAACACATTTTTTTAAAGGCTGCTTGCAAGAGGTAGCAGAAGGAGGACCGTACTGCAGCACTGGGATACGACTTTAAAGTTGAATTCATAGTAACTCCTGACAGAGGCACAGTTTGGTCATTTTACAACTGTTTCACCTGCAGGCCTCAAATTTAAGATCTCAAACCTGTAAGACAAATTAATTAAAGAAGATCTTTGTTACAGTAAGTGTAACTTTTAAAAGATATGAATGGGTAACACTACTGTTATCTCTATTATTAAAATGGCAGTACTGTGGCGCCTGTCTTGCTCAGTAAAGCAGGCGCCATGAACAGAGGCTATCGTCCTCACCGGTTGTAGAATCCATGCCAAGTCTGAGAGGATTTGGTGCATGTCATTCTCCACTCTCTCCCTTCATCTCCTGTCTCTCTCAATTTGTTCTTAATGAAGGCAAAAAGCCCCATAATAATCTTTTTTAAAAATCGCTGTTCTATGAATTATAAATAATCCCACATGAGAGACGTGTGTCTTCAGTCTTCAGTATTTATATATGCAGGCCTACTGGTCATATCTAAAGTCTCTGAAAGTAGTATGGGAGGTAGAACCTTCTGTTATCAGACCCCTCTCCTTTGGAATCATCCACCAGTCAGGGTCCGGGAGGCAGACACCCTCTCTACTTTTAAGAGTAGGCTTCAAACTTGCCTTTTTGATAAAGCTTAGGCAAAACAAAGCAGCTTTATTTGTATAGCACATTTCATACACAAGGGCAACTCAATGTGCTTTACATTAAAAGATTCAAAGCATTGGAGACATTCAGACAGGCATAAAAGAACACAATTAAAATGACAAATATAATATAACATAGGAAAGAAAAGGAAAATTACAAATGTATAAAGTAAATTTAAAATTTTAATTTAAAGTGGGTTAAAATAATCTAAGATAGGAAGGCAGTGTCAAATAAAAAGGTCTTAGTCTTTGATTTAAAGAGGTGAGAGTTGGAGCAGACCTACAGCTTTCAGGGAGTGTGTTCAGATATGTGGAGCATAATGACTAAACGCTGCTTCACCATGTTTCCTTCTGATTCTAGGGACTGAAAGCAGACCAGTACCTGAGGACCTCAGAGGTCCAGATGGTTCATACAGTAGCAGCAGATCAGTAATGTATTTTGGGCTTAAACCATTCAGTGCTTTATAAACCATCAGCAGGATTTTAAAGTCTATTCTTTGACAGACAGGAAGCCAGTGTAGTGATCTAAGAACTGGAGTGATGTGGTCTACTTTGTTGGTCCTTGTTAGGACTCGAGCAGCAGCATTCTGTATAGGCTTAGACTGCCAGGGGAACTGGTGCACTGACACACTGGGATCCTATCTCACCCCCTTCCCCACAGCACCCTCATCACTAACTTTAACTCTCCCTGTCCCATTAAAGTTACTGACCATAGACCTTTCTGGAGTCCCTGAGCTCCCTTGTCTCGTAGGTTCCTCTGAGCTGCCGTAAGCATCCCGCTGCTGTGGGCGTTCTAGACTCCAGCTGATATGAACACCTGTGTGCTTTTAATTTTAACCCACAGGTCTCTGTGTCTGACCCGAGTCTGCTTCTCCAGAAAAGGAGTGACGTTGTCGGCAGGATTCGAACCTGCGCGGGGAGACCCCAATGGATTTCTAGTCCATCGCCTTAACCACTCGGCCACGACAACTGCTGGTACTGAATAGATTACAGCGTGAAGTCAAAGCTATTGATCTGCATTTGTTTCTGATGCTATGTGGGCATAATTCTTCCAACTATTCCTTTCACATTTATCTCTGACACCAGTTATGGGGAGATGTTCTTCCTGTCGAGAGCCAGCTGTGCAGTTGTTTCTATGAGCACTGTCCAATTGTCTCAACACTCTGGTACTCTAAGGACAGACACAATCATTCACTTAAAGCTGGGGTTGGTAGTCAGATTTAGATCCACTTTTTGTTCTACTGGTTAAAATGATCTTTATGTCCTGATGGTAATTAATACATAATGTGTTCTTAACAAAGAGGTAAAAAAAGCTGCTATCTACAGCTGGAGAAAACCTGGGAAAACACCAACCAATCCCTGCCATCGGGAGCCAAATGATGAAACCAATCAAATCCCGTCCTGCCGTTCTGCCCGCCTCCTGCAGAGCGTACATTTCATGTTTGTTTGTGTTTTTAACTTTCACTATGAGAATGTTTTGGTGTTTTCTTACTGCTGAGTGAGACATGAGTTGATGTAGTGCAAAACACAAACCATGTGCTGAGGACCGGTTTTGAATCAGTCACCATCATATGGTCGTGAATCAGTGGTGCTCGTGCATGTGAGCGGGGGCGTCGTTTTGTTTTGGAGACTCAAGGTCAATGACTTCCTGTTCCTTTGTGTAGATCTCAGATAGGTGAATCTTGGTGTTGCACTGATAGCACTTCAGTGAAATATCCTTCATGTGCATCTGTGCCCAAATAAACATCCGCTGCCTGAAGTCATTCATGTTCAGGTGTTGCAAAGGTTGGCTTTGGTGGATCGAATGGATGAAACCAGTTTGGGGATAACTGTTGCCTCAGTTATACTGTGGGATCGAACAGACGCCGGGCAAACCATTCCCAGTTAGTCGGCTTGATAACCATCATGAACTATTATCTAATCTCAAGTTACTAACCATAGACCTTTCTGGAGTCCCTGAGCTCCCTTGTCTCGTAGGTTCCTCTGAGCTGCCGTAGACGTCCTCCTGCTGTGGATGTTCCAGACTCCAGCTGATACGGACGTGCTGGACTCCAGCGGCAACAGCTACTACTACCCGTCTCATCACTATCACCGCTCCCTCTCTCTTATTCTCCTCTATCCCTCTTTCAGACCCAGCTCGGTCGAGGCAGATGTCTATCTAACATGAGTCTGGTTCTGCTCGAGGTTTCTGCCTGTTAAAGGAAGTTTTTCCTCTCCGCTGTAACTAGCTAAATACTGCAATGTGCAATGCTCATGGTGGATTAAGGTGGGGTCAGTCTTACCCTCTCTTGGTGTTGGGTCTGTGTTCATAATTTGACATAGAGTGGTCTAAACCTGCTCTGTTTGTAAAAG